>NC_079427.1:3404512-3436316 GCF_026213295.1 Gadus chalcogrammus
TACTGTGACCTGTGTAATCCTTCCATTCACTCTTAACCAACAGCAGCAGGAAACCTTCACTTCCTGGCTACAGACCTGGGAGTGGGCCAACGCCACATTACACCGGCATTACCCATGATGCAGTTGGACAGGACAGGGTGTCTCCCTGATGGTTACTGATCAACCCCACCCACCCGCCTCCAACCCCACACACACACTCATCACATGTTGCGTGACTCAAAGATCACCAACAGCCCTCTAACTCCCACTAACAAATCCACTGGTTTCGGTTGAATCATAAATAATGTCCCTCTCTCTCTCTCTCTCTCTCTGTCATTATCCCTCTCCCGCCCGCCCTCCTTCCCGCCTCCGGTTCGCTGTTCTCCTCCTTGCTCCTTGTCCCTGAGAGTGGGTGGAGGACGGCTGGAGAGACTTGGCAGTGGTTGGCGGAGGTTTGCGGCTCAATGGAGGAAGAAATCCAGGGTGAATTATACTCATGGCTTCTAAACAACAGACTGGCAGACATGTTGGAGGTTGGGGGGGGGGGGGGGACATTATGGGGGCTTTCGGTGCTAAATAGGATGACCGTGCTGTTTCACTTCAAAGGGTCCACGCCTCGCCAACCACGGTCACCACAGTAACCATGGTAACTGTGGTTTCAAGACCGCTGTAACTGATTTGGGTCAAATGACATTAAAACTGTTGTTTGTTGAGCAGGAAGACAGAGCCATTTAGAGCTGGATGTTGGGGGTTGTTGTCTTGTCTTGACCCCCCCGTGCTCCTTCCCAGGCAGGATGCACTTGGATATGCAAAACATGTGCCTCAGAATTGTTTAAATATTTGTCACTGAAGTGATGGAAGTGCGACGACAACTAACTGGAGATGACCGTCCTTCACTCCCAATGAATTCCAGGAGATGAGTGTAGAAGCTCTGTTGGTCGTATCGGGAGAGAAGGTCAGTGAATGAAGGCAAAGTTCACAGCTTTATAAAGTAAACAGCAGTACTATCTGGTCGGCTAGCGAGCAGCTGAAGGGGTGAGGGGGGTGGTCACTGTCGAGTATCAGGACTCAGAACACACAGAAATAGCAAAAGTTAGAGACGAGAGACCAAACCCTTTCTTCGAATGAAAAAAATACATTATACATAAGAAGACTAAACTAAACTAAACCAAGGCCAGCTGATGCTGACCAGGGGCCAATGAGAGCTGTCTCCGTGCTGACTCCCCGACTAAAATTCATTGAAGTTATAACACATGAGAGGTAGGGCTGTTATACTGACTATATTATACTATCATAAGATACATTATTATATTACCCTCCTGTAGTCTAGAGGAGTTTTTTTGAAAATTGAGGGAAAAATATTCATAGTCTTCATAGTTGTGTGACAGGGCAATGGATTTACCCCAAAAAAATGGCACTATGTTTCCATTCTCATTTGGATGTCGTTAAGATGTTGCGTAGCTTCAGGTTCAATGAATCGATGTAGTCTTCTGAAGGAGTGGGACCGGTAACCGGAGGGTGGCCTTTTTCGAATCCCGCCCGGTAGGCAAAAAGAAAATGTCGACGGGGGGGGGGGGGGTAGTTGGGCTGGTCGTCCTCATCCATGGGGTGAGATGCCCTGTAGCAAGACACCTGAAACCCCCCACCTGCCCCCCCGGGCGCCGCACTGCGGAGGCCCACTGCTCCGGGGGTTCTGCCGCGCCCCCGTGTGTTCACCGGCCCCCGGAGGGGTTGAAAGCAGAGAAAGTATTTCCCCCGAAAAAAAGGGACAACAAAGGATAGCTTAACTCGCACGCCGTTTGCCTCAGGAAGGTCTTTTGGAAGCTTGCACGCCTCATGAAATAAATACTTAAAGACGAGGTGCTAGGTGTCTTGTACTTGCCCTGTTTGGTTTTTTTTTGCCACCCAGAGCCAGGTTGTAACAACAAGCTAGAGGTAACTTATCGGTAAACATGAAGTCATTTGGAATACTAGTTTAGGATATCCAAAATGAATCACAAGTGAGGCTGGGAACAATCACTTGCTTAACATCAAAATAATGAGTCGCTACACGAATGTACCTAAACCTTTACAAAGCTGTGCCCCACAACCACAGGTAGCTCTCGGTGACATAAAACCAAAGCTTGCATTATTACTTATACGCCAGGTGGTTCCCTAACACTATTTCTGGTGGATGTTACTGTTATGCTAATGCAATGAGCCATGTGGAAGCACAGCTAACTCTCAAACTGTTTCAGATTCCCCGGTAGATACCAGATTTACAGGACACACTGCACTCACACACACACACACACACACACACACACACACACACACACACACACACACACACACACACACACACACACACACACACACACACACACACACACACACACACACACACACACACACACACACACACACACACACACACACACACACACACACACACACACACACACACACACACAAACCTGTAGCCCGGCAAGGTATTCCTTCCAAAGTGCCCTTGCCAAATCAAACACATTCCAGAATGAGATTCTTAAATCCCGGTAATAACAATTATATGCTGTATCAACAAAGGAAAACTGCAATGGGACCAATGCTCCATCATATAATATGATATACCGGTTGCTGTGTTAATACATCAAGATCCATGCAGTTATTTTATATTTTAACGATCAATATTCCAGAATCTGAGCAAAATATACATGAAATATATTTTACGGATATTTATATACATTTTGTACATTGCACATTTTTCAAGCTTTAATTTAAGATTTCTGTGTCAATATTGTACTTTGTGCTCTACTTTTAGTACTATTTTTATATCTTGAGCAGAGCACCTGAAGGAAAAAATCCCCTTGGATAAATGAGGAATCTGAATGTAAATTAATCAGAAGTCAATCATGTGTTCTGGTTCAGACTGTAATGAAAATATCCCACTTATCCTGAATCAGATGTCAGTAATTTTGCACTCCACTGTTTGTGGTTGACGGTTGACATTGCATGCGTTCTGCTCCCCCTCACAGACACACACAGACACACACAGATACAGACAAAACAAAGAAAGACACACACTTACACAAACAAACAACACGTACACACAAACACAGAAATAGACACAGTGAAACACAGTGAAACACACCCACACACACATACCCACACACAGATTTATGTTTTTTTTTATCCAAAGACACAGATAAGAACATGAGGACATGGACAGGATGTACACACTCACCGTGTACTCTGGGATAAGGGTTTGTCTGGCTGGATACATGTATTCTGCTATGCATAATTTATTTATTTGAAGCCCATAAACCGTAGGCCAATTTTTTGCCCATACATGAAATTGCTTAAGCCAAGGTATAGACCATGGATCTGGTTGTATACTAGTATTACATATTATTACATGTATTTCGCTCTATATTTTTATGTATATGATCTCTCTCTCTCTCTCTCTCTCTCTCTCTCTCTCTCTCTCTCTCTCTCTCTCTCTCTCTCTCTCTCTCTCTCTCTCTCTCTCTCTCTCTCTCTCTCTCGTCGGGGGGACGAATGTCACAGCACTGTACAAACAACCCGTCATTCCAGAGTTTGACACGTAACGTCTATCCACGTTTAGGAAGACATTCGATCTATAGGTGTGTGTGCTTGGGTGCATGCGTATAAGGGGTGTGCGCATGTGTTGGTAAGTAGAGATGAGAGAGTGAGATAAATAGACAAGACAGACAGACAGACAGACAGACAGAAAGACAGACAGATAGACAGACATGCCTTGATAGGTAATAAGTCAGTAAATAATCAACGATAGAGCCAGGTCAATAACGCGTCACTCCAGTCCAAATTACCTGTGAAGTGGTTGCAGAAATGTGCCGTCAGCCAACAAATAGTTTGGGCACAGGTTGCAGCAAGTAGAGTATCTCTAAACCTTACCCAGGCTGTCGAGCGGGTTCTCATTGCGCACTAACTGTATCCTTCTTCAATACCCCCAAGCCGCGTAACATTATGTTCTGATATTTGTAAGAGAAAGGAAGGAGTAGGCTACGTTTTCTGATTAGAGCGTTGGGTTTGTTTCCCAAACATGGGTTGTAGGCAGACATTGAGTAGCCCTCATGAATAACTACACCAACATTGTGCATCTGTCTATACTGCAATTTGGCTACCGAGTTGGCTGGCAGAAAACATCTGATTTTCATTAGTAGAAGTCTCGACAAGCTCCTCCTCGGACCGAGCAATAAACCAAACTGCGAGGGAGAAAACTTCCCGTGGTGAAGTGAAGCCTAGAACAGACGATAAAATACAGCATATACAGAAGAACCATCTTATAATAAAATAAACGTATAATCGGAATAAACACAATGACCAGACAGATAGTTTTAGATACCACGCGGGAAGGCACGAGCGAGCCAAAAGTAAATAAAGGTAATCGGAGTATAACATTTCCTTACCCTCAGAAAAAGTGCGACACTTTGCTTTTTTTTCCTCAACTTTGTCCTGAAACCGCTCGCAGTTGCTATTTGGTCTGGAGTGTGACTTTGAAGCGCTCCGTCTCTACTGCTCCTAGCAGTGTACCCCCAGACGTGAAATCACAGTTGTGTTGAGTGAGGCTATTCTGGATCCTGGTACAGCCCACTGTTGTCTCGTTGTAATCTGATCCAGGTGTTGCGTCCACAGCTGGCAGCACAGGTAGACAGGGATTACGTTTCTACACTAAGAATCGTCATACCGTTTTTACCGTTTGTTTTTTTATTGTTGTTATAAATATTTAATTTAGGAAATTATAATTCCATAACCACCATTGCCTTTGCTTACCCTAGCTCTGGAGTAGGCATATTTAATTGTATACTTCTGTATATACATAAACATCTTTAACCCTGGCCATATTGCACAATACATTTGGTACATCCCCCTGTTTATCCTGTTTTAATTTTACATATAATAATAATAATATTCTTCATTTCGGTTAAACGTTAGGCCTATATTTTATTTTATTCGATTGTATTTTTATTTAATTATTTAAGCACAGAAAATACAGAGTAGCCTATGTCACACAAACATTTCACTGCATATCCTGTATAAGTATGTGACAAACATAAACCTTTGAATCTTTGAATACACTGTTTAGGCTACACTATAATGCGTACATTTTTTTCATTGAAGGAGGAAGGCTTTTCTCCAAGTCTAAACGTTAATGAAACAGTCAAATTACATAAATTATGGGTTAATTTAACGATTCCACAACATAGACTGCAAAGTTCCCCACGGGGGATGTATTACGCCGATAGACGCATGTTTACGTATGACACGTTAATGAATAATCATGACAACGTCAACTACAGCGTCCACAGCCTGGTCCCGCCCCCCATAAAACATACAGCTTCCGCTAAGATGGTAGTCGGTGCGTTCCCCATCGCCAAGCTCCTCTACCTCGGAGTGAGGCAGATGAGCAAACCCGTTGCTAACAGAATAAAAGCAGGTGCAGTGAGGAGTGAATTCTTCAAGAACTATGTCTGTCTTCCTCCAGCACAACGTAAGTATTAGCTATAAACGGTAGTCAATGACAGGTTGCTATCAGTGTCCTACACAGCTAAAGGTTGGGTCCATAGACGGATGGGCGTGATCATAGATGGCAACCAATAGGATTCAGGTTTGTTGGTTACGCATTCAATTGCATTCATGAGGCAATAGTAGCTGACCAATTGGAATGGAAATCTTCGATGAAGGCGGTTCTTTCCCCTGAACGAACGAAACCAAATGTATTTCCAAGTGTATTTGCCATTCAACTCTGTAATAAAAAAATAAATATCGTACGGTTTAACTTTGATTGCAGTGAACTACTCCACGTTGTAATAGTTATATTCTGATATTTTTGATAGCCTTGTCATGTGTTTTGACACGATTGTTGGACGTCCATCTATTTTTATTTTTCACCTTGTCTGCTGGCCTCCTGCCTCTCATCTGTTTGAACAGGAGATAACCTAGGCTAGCGATCATGAATGTTTATATTGCCATCCGTTGTCTTTCCAGGGCACACTTCTCTATTTGAATTTCAAAAAATCAAAATAAATGTCTGCCCAGTTATGAACATGTTTTGAATTTGAAGCAATACACAAATATTACACTCATCACCCTCATGTCAGCCTCAACAATCTCAAGTAATAATAATGTTATGTATAGAGAGATTTTCAGTATTTATTTGCTTTTTTTTTTTACTTTGCCTTTATTTTCTATCTATTGTACTATTTTATATTTTCTTTTCTATTAATTCATTTTTAATTAATTTTGAGTCTTGCCTTGTGTGTGAAAAGGGCTATATAAATAAAATGGACTTGCCTTGCCTTGCCTAGTTCTTACCATACAACATTTACCCATATTTAAATGTTTATCTCTCTCTTGATTTATTTTACCGTCCAGTACTTTCTGCTGTGACACCGTCATTTCCCATCTGGGATTGATATAGAAAATCGAATCTCACAATTTGAGTGGTTCTATTTCTCATTAGTGTACCACTGGATTGAGATGAGGAGCAAGATGAGGATCATGGGGTTCCGTGGCTCCAACATCAAGCCGCTGAACGAGGATGCAGCGGCGGAATTGGGGGCTGAGCTCCTCGGCGAAGCCATCATCTTCCTGATCGGCACGGGATGCATGGTGCTGGAGTACACCCGCCAGGCCTCCAACGCGGCCCGCAAAGAGGAGGAGCTGAGCCAGACCATCAGCAGCTTGCAGACGCAGCTGGGCGAGCTCGCCCTCAGCACCGAGATCATGGACGCCCAGCTCCGAGAGGTCAACCGCCTACTACTGTCTCTCCCCAGCCCGGCACCCCACCCGGCCCCGGCCCCGACCCCGGCAAGGGTATGAAGCAGAGCTTTCTGGGAGGCTGGCACGGCAGCATCCGGCTAGGGTTAGTCTCGTCTGTTTCAAGGGGAAAGAGACATGGAGACGGAACGGCGTTACCCTGCCGTGTGCCCGGCAACCAGAGACCCACGCTTCGTTCACAAACACATCCTTGTCTGTCGCGGCGGCCACCTCGGGCGCCAAAGGGGGGACAAAAGTGTTAATGCTAGCATTAGCATAACCAGTTCTGGAACGAGGCTATCGCTATGATATTCATAGTGTTGTTATCATGCTGGCCGTGCATGTACAGTACATTGGTAACCCAGGATGTGGTTCTGAAATGGCGTAGATTCATTCATATCATCATCAGATGGGCCACGTGATTTTCATTTGTTCTTTTTTGATTAACTATTGCAGAATCAATGTGTGTTTTTGGCTTGAACTATATCCAAGAACCCAAATGTTGTAGGTCACACAGGTTGGATTGCACTGAACAATTCCTGTGTTTATAATCCAGAGATTGGTCCAACCGACGTGTGTTTCAGGTTGATTGACAGCTGATGTAGTGTTTACACCTAGCTGGCTCTCAATACAACGCAGCCTGTACCATAGAAGTGTATATGAATCATTGTAAAATAAAGTCTAAATTATAAATACTTCAGTACTTGGTTTATTGAGATATCTTTTGTTCGCATTGTTTAATGAACGTTTTCCTCTTTATCAAATCTGATCATTGTTGTATATTTATTATTTAAATAAATAATTATATGTGTATATATATATATATATATACCTATATAGTAAATTATGCATAATTTAATCATTATTTACCAATAGTTAGTAAATAACTTCAGTAGAGGAACGGAACTTCCAAAAGTGTTTCTCATGTAACTTTAGTTCCTACCGGACAAGGAAGTGGCGGGTGTATAGCCGGAAATGCTCAACTGTCGTTTTCACGCCAAGCAGGACGCGCGCAACTCGTGTAGCAGGTAGGCCGTATTCTTTCATTTTTTCAATAAAACTGCGTTTCACAACGAGTCAAAGACTAAATTGTAAATGAATAAGAAGTAGAACTGCAGAGAAACTTGCGTTTGTTTTCTACAACCAAAGGTTTGTGGAATTCTGTATTTTGCTGCAGGATATTCGGGCTAGCGGATTTGGCTAAGCTAGTGCTATATACATTGAAGACAATATTTCTGTATTATGGTTCAATTCCGAAACTCTTATTTCTATAATATTGCCATATTGTAAATTCTATATATATATTACTTACCATATACTGTATATGGTGTGTTAGTGTATATTCAACACGACTGTAATCCGGCTAATGCTAGCATAGCAAAGCAACCGGGAAGACAATTTTTTTTCGAACATCGGCAAACTTCGGAAATGTTCGGCACGGCGGTATTGTTTTTGTTTTCTTCAGATTAAGAACATTTTAAGAAGCACCGGGTTCGAGTGAACTTTTTTCTATCACCGCTTTGCCGTTTAAATATAGAAAATCAAATATAAACAATAGTGTGGTTATGCATGTGGACATTTATACACGTATATGTGCAATTTTACATTTTCCTCAAATACGCATGTATTAAAGTGATTTAACTTGTAGACTACTACTAGTGTCTTAAATGCTGCACACATACGAATTGGTAATTGTATGGCTTCCATAGTCTCCTACATTGCAGCCTACCAAGACTGATTTATTGTGTGCTTTCTTCCTCAGATCCTGAAAATTATATCAACACGATGAGTATGGACGTGAAGAAGCTGAAGGTAAACGAGCTGAAGGAGGAGCTCCAACGGCGCGGTCTGGACACGCGTGGTCTCAAGGCAGACCTGGTTGTGCGGCTGAAGGCGGCACTGGACTCGGACACCACAGATGGTCTTGGGGACGGCGGGGGCCATCCCGCCAACCAGAACGATGAGCTCTCCAACGACTTGCCCGCAGAGGAGGAAGATGAGGAAGAAGATGAAGATCTAGATAGACAAGAAGATTTTGATCTTGATTCTGATGGATGCGGAGGCATGCAAGGCGGGAATGGTGAATTTTCTCATTTTGACGTGTTTTAGTGAAGCTGCTACGATAGTTGGATCAGCCAGACCAGTTTTGTCCTTTAATCTGTACTCAAAGTTTTGATGATTCTAAAACAAGAAGGCCTTAGTGGATTAGTTGTTCTTCTTATCAAAAGATCATCTTTACTGGGTTCCATATCATATACTCAATGGGTTGAGAAACCTATTTGGTAATTTGCAGTATTAGAGATAAGTGAATAAGACATGCTTTTCAGACCCTTTATTGGTCGGTTGGTTGGCCTGTTTGAATAAAAGCTTAACATCTTGTATTCAGCTCACCACTTACATTTGTATTTATATTGCTACTGCTTTGTAGCAATACCACTCGATTTGTATTGTACCGGTAGTTTAATTTATTTGCATTAATAATCCCTTCTTTAAATATTTAATGAAGGGATTATTTATTTCCCCTTTGAGACTGTAATGGTGATTAAGGGCTATACGAATAAAATTGAATTGAAATTAAATACTTACTACAGTCCTGTATAACATACTATTTCTTCCATCTCGGGATGGCAGACCAAGACGACATGGAAGAGGAGGCTGGGGACCAGGACGAAGACAAGGACTCGGGTGGAGACTACGAGGCAGAGGAGGCTACGGAGGAGCCCTTCGAGAGCCAGCAGGCCAGCGAGGAGGTGCAGGACCTCCTCGAGCCTGATGACGAGCCGGAGCCTGTGAAGGTCGAGGTGGTGCCTGAGGTGAAGGAAAGCATCAAGTCTGAACCAGAGCCCGTGGTGGAGCAGACTCAGGAAGGTAAGCACAGAGGATTGTACAGCTTCGCCTTCATCGACGCGTCATGCCCGTCCCAGTTTAGGGATGGGTATTCGAAAGCCTTCCAAATCCAAATATTCTTTAAATAAAAACGGATGGATCGGGCACTGATCCGTCAAGACGCGCCCTCATTAGTTTCAGTCACGGTGATTAAAGTAATTGGGGGAAAGTTTGCTTGTGTGTTGAATTCAATCAGTGTTGGCTGTGTGTTATCTATACAGTCTATGGTATGATCTGTTACAGCTTTTCTCCTGAGTGGTTGGCATTTATTGAGGATTTTAAAAGGATAAAACCACTGAATTAGTAGGCTGAATCTGCGCAGTTGAAAAAAAACAAACCAAATCCTCATGACTACAATATGAAATGTATTAAGGCAGAAAATAAAATGAGATTCAAATCAATTAAGGCACGTACTGAAGTTAATTAAATCAAGCACAGCAGAAAAAAAGAACAGATGGCCATGGATATTAACAGAACCCTGAATTATATACATCCTTATTAATTATATGTAATTAATATAGCTATGAATACTATTTAATTCACTTATGGAACTATAAAAATCTGCTGCAATTAGTTTGAATTCCCACGTGCTTTTGAATAACGGTGGCCATCAGTAGTGCAAGTAGGGAATTAAGCATCGTCGGTCAAGATAATCAACTCTTGACTCCTAACTGTTGGCCAAAAGTATGCAAGACCAGCGCTCTACGGTCTTTTAAACGTTATTTTGAAAAGGTGATGTTACTCTGCAAATGAACCCATTGCAACATTGCACATGACAATTCTTGTTATTGTTAACTACAATTTGAATATCATATTGGGTTTCGATGGGAGCATTGTTGACGCTGGGACGACGTTTTCTGAGTCACGAGAAGGGCTGTGTGAAACACCACCTGACCACCTCCCTTCCTCTTCGTCAGAATCACCGGTGGAGGTGAAAAGGGAGGAGGAGACGACCGTCCCCGAGGCAGCAGCCGCCGTAGACGTAGAGGAGGAAGAGTCCGCTCCGCTGGAGGAGGAGGAGGAGGAGGTCGGGGCCGAGCAGAAGGCCGGGGAGGAGCGCTCTGAGCAGGAGCGCTCTGAGCAGGAGCGGGAGGAGAGCTCTGAGCAGGAGCGGGAGAAGGAGGGTGTAAAGAAGATGGAGGAGGAAGAAGAGCAAGGCAGGGAGGATCTGAAGCCAGAGGGCGGCCAGCAGGTGAAGACGGAAGGAGAACGGTCCAGTCAGCACGGCCGCAAGAGGACCCACGACGAGGGCCGCGGCTACAGCTACTATGAACACCGCGACGAAAAGAGGTACACTGGAGGAGGGATTGGTGGTGGGTTTTATGGTGTCTTCCATGAGCTTTGAACCTTGATGGACAGGAGACTGGGGGGAGGAACAGGGAAGTGGGTTTGAAGAAAGGAGAGAATGAGATGTAGATTTGTGTTGAATTATATATTTAGACTCCCGATCATCGTGTGTTGTGATACAAGCTTTAGTGTTAGAGGGATGTTTAAGACCATGTTAATATTATGATGCAGGCAGCAAGTATGAAGAAGTTATTTGTAGGATGCGATGCCTGCAACTTAAAGGGGTAGTTCCGAATTTTGGACCTAGGGCCTGATTCCCAAGTTAGCCTTGGCGTTTATCATTGGAGACAATTCCGCTGCTGCTGAGAAAGTAGTCCCTCAAAATGCGATGATTCAAGCGATGCAAGGTTAGATTTATTTCTAACATTATTCGATCAACGCAGACATTTACATCTATAGTCTGGCCTCATAAATGTCTACCTCGGGTGTACTGTGGAGTGGGTAAGACGGTTTTATTAGCAGGCCAGTATTGCTCGTTGCCGTGCGCTAGCCTAGCACGAGCGAACTCTGAAACTAGAAGGACTGAATGAAATGTGTTAAACTGTGTTAAACTGTCTCCAATGATAAAGAACACAGTGGCTAACTTAAGAATCAGGCCCTATGTCCAAATTTCCGAACTACACCTTTAAGGGGTAGCTTACAGCTGCCATCAGCAATCTCTGTCTTGTTCCCTTTTAAATTGTTGTGCTTGATCTTGTCGGAATTGTTTTCAATGGTAGATGGTTATTATTGATCAAACATTCTATGCTGGCTGTTTTTTCTCATGACTTGCAGCCTACAATCAGTAAAAGAAGGGAAAAAACAAAGCTGTTGAACGATAGTGCCTTGACACATTGACCTAGGGGGGGGGGGAATCTGAAATTCCTTTTTGAGCAAATATTTATTGAGAGGGCAGAGATCATGGTAGCTGTGCGATGTGTGTGACTGGCATGAATGTTATTCCACGTGCGGTGGACTCGTACGGCAACCATTGTCCCTGTGGGGAAAGTCTAGACTTGGAACAATGTGCGGTCTCCAAAACATTCAGAGGGCTCAGGTTTAAGGAAGCTGCTATTTTCAGTAGTATAGGGAAATGACAATATTAGCGTACAACCAGTCACAAGGCTTCATGGGATCACACATAAGCACAATGTATTGATTACGCTGAGCGCAACTATAAATTATCCATTGATTACACTGACCGGGCTATAGCATAATCTATTGATTACACTGAACACATGTAGGCATAATGTATCTATTCATTACACTGATCACACCCTAAGCACTATACATTTATTACACTGAGCCAATCTACGGACTATCTATTGATAACACTGATCACACCCTAAGCACTATACATTTATTACCCTGAGCCAATCTAAGGACTATCTATTGATTACACTGAACACATGTAGGCATAATTGATCTATTTATTAATGATCACACCCTAAGCATTATACATTTATTACACTGAGCCAATCTAAGGACTATCTATTGATTACACTGAACACATGTAGGCATAATTTATCTATTTATTAATGATCACACCCTAAGCATTGTACATTTATTACAATGAGCCAATCTAAGGACTGTCTATTGATGACAGTGATCACATATGTCGGCCTTATCTATTGGGTTCACCGATCACACTGCGCTGTGGATCCTCCCCCTCGGAGCCACAGACGTGTGGGACGCTGGGCCAGCGCGCCTCCCTCGGAGGGTTGAGTCACAGAGGGTTCCCTTTGTGTCGTGTAGGTCCCGCACGCCGCAGCCCCCGGCGGAGGACGAGGAGGAGTGCATCGATGACACTCTCGTCACCATGGACACATGTGAGCCACTCAATCACCCTCCAGATAAGAGACGGAGAGCCAGCGAATGTGTGCAGTCGTTATCATACGAGCGATGCGTCCTCAGGGATTGCATGTCAACCCGCCGTCTATCGCTCCAATATAAATAACCGTCCAGCACTCTTGTGGAGCTTTAGAAAAGCCCTTTGATGTGGGATAACCTGATGTGCTGTAATGGTTTTCACATTACAGAAGTAGGGGATCTACTTGACCCTGTTATTCCTATGACTGCTCTGCACTTAGTCGCCTTATCTTTTATTAATGACTGCAGCGCTAAAACCGTTTTTGTAGCTGTTCCAATTTTGATTGTACGGTTAAATATTCACAGCCTCACAGATAAAAGCGTCTGCTTAAATGTAATTGTGTCTGCTTTGAAAAACAAACACACAAGTGGAACCACTTAACAATCCGGTCCAGAGTATTGTAGTGATCAGATGAAGGGTTGGTGATTTTCAAACGTTGTGCTCCCAGACAACTGCGACCTGCACTTCAAGGTGTCGCGCGACCGCTACAGCGGATACCCGCTGACCATCGAGGGCTTCGCCTACCTGTGGGCTGGCGCCCGGGCCACGCACGGCGTCAGTGCCGGACGCGTCTGCTACGAGATGAAGGTAGGCCTGCCGAACGGTCTAGTTAATAGGTCTGTCTCGCGACTTATTAGCGGACAAGTCCGCTATTGGGATTGAGCCGTGATGGCCAGGTCCCTCTGTAGTCGGTCGCTCTGTACAGGCTTTGTAAAGTTAGAACCAGTAATATTCTCAGTCGTAATGGTTAATGCTTCTGTATTGGTCTGGTGATATTCAATATTATTATGCATAGAGAAGCTTTGCAGCAGAACGCATTGCTTAAGACTACTCTACATTACTATTGAAAATGCAATCATTGCATTGAGCCTTTAGTTTGTAATTAGAATTAGAAAGACGGATTACTGTAAAAATAATACTTTCATTTCCTTCAGATAAATGAGGAAATTCCCGTGAAGCACCTGCCCAGCAGCGAGCCAGATCCTCACGTAGTCCGAATTGGCTGGTCACTTAACTCCTGCAGCACCCAACTTGGTAAGCCAAGAGGAAGTCTATAGACTACATCTCCCAGAATGCCGTGCGGCGTGTGAGAGACGGGCTGAGTTTTCTTTGCTCTGTGTTCCAGGTGAGGAAGCCTTCTCCTACGGCTACGGAGGGACCGGGAAGAAATCCGCTGACTGCAAATTTGAGGACTTTGGGGAGAAGTTCGGGGAGAACGACGTCATTGGCTGTTACATCGTACGTATGAGGAGGGTGTGGGCTATTGCATCCTATCACGAAGAGGGCAGGGGCTATTGCAGCCTATCACGAAGAGGGCAGGGGCAGGCTGTTTGTGGGGAGTAGAGTTGATACTCTCCTCCCAAAAATGATTTGGCTTTGAAATGGTCAGGATGAAATACATTTTACACCAGAAGCTATTAATGATTTGGTCACATCTACTGCATATGAATGTATGTTTTGTAGGTTCAGTCCATATCATTGTGTACTTTTCTTACATGGAGCAGAAGCCATCCCTTATTATTTATTTTTTTTACAATTAATTAATTTAGTTACCAAAACGTGCCGCCATTCCTCTACCTGAAATGTCCCAAACGTAACGAACACCGCCGCCGCCTCCTCCCTCAGGACTTTGACAGTAACGAGGAGGTGGAGATGTCCTACTCCAAGAACGGCACCATGTTGGGCGTGGCGTTCCGCGCCACCAAGGAGCAGCTGGAGGGGCGCGCCCTCTTCCCCCACGTCCTGGTCAAGAACTGCGCCGTGGAGTTCAACTTCGGCCAGAAGACGGAGCCCTACTTCCCCGCTCCGGAGGGCTACACCTTCATCCACACCGTGGAGATGGAGCACAAGACCCGGGGCGCCGTCGGGCCCGCCAGCAAGGGGGAGTGTGAGGTAGGAGGACTGGTTCATACACAGCCAGCCGAGGGCGTTGTCACCCACCTTACGTATTCAGTGGTGAGCAAAGACTTGATGAATGATGATGTTTAGATGTAAGATCAATTTGCGACCACGAACCGGCCAATTTTTTTAATTTCAAAAATGAAATCGGAACCCGATAATCTGGAGGCTATTATCAGGTTGTCCGCGCATACTTAAAAAGTCTTAAATTCACGTTTCTAAATTTAAGGCCTTAAAAAATTTAAAATGTCGGGGCAGGACTATATATATTTTTTTTTTTCTCGTGGGACTTTTCAGGAAGGACATGTAGAGAGGCTTCTTTCTTGCTAGCAGCATGTATAAACGATTATCTGCGTGCTTGCTAGCTAGTCTGCGACAATGGGTAGGTGCAAATTCAAGGACAGTTGGCTGGAAGACGTCCGTTTCCGAAGTTGGCTCGCATCTGTTGCCAACCCCCACCACCGCGTGTTTTAGGTCTTAAATGTCATTCACGGTGGTATTGAAAAGTTCTTAAAAAGACTCACATTTGACCTGCTGAAACCTGCAGATACCTTATTGTAGGGGTGTACGGTATAAACGGTGCTGAAGGTTTACCGGTGTGAATTTGCGCTACAGTATGGATTTTGACGTTACCTCGGGACCGGTGTGACCGGTAGACAATGTTGTGTGTAACGCGTAACAAAGTAAGTAATGCGTGAATAGAGATGGAAGTAACTTGAGAAAATATTTTAAAAAATGTATGCGGTTTTGCTGCCTTTCCAGTATTTTACCCCTTCAGAGGCATTTATATCGAAATTAGAAGATAAAATTAACATACCGTGATATAATACCGTTACCGCCTATTCCTCAAATCATACCATGATATGCATTTTAGTCCATACCGTACAGCCCTACCTTATTGCTTCCGTGGTCTTAAACGTGTCGCTAAACCATTGCTGCAACCTGTTGACATTCTCATGACGTCAAATTCCTGCACAGAGTAGAGCCACGCGCTGTGGGCGGAGCTTAGGGAGTACACCAGCAAACATTTCATCGCTAGTTTGGACGGATTCCCATCAAGGAGAAGGACGACGACGACGCGGTTGCTTTTGCATCTGTCGTTCAGCTGACTCCTAGATGTTGGGCTCCATGGTGATCGTTTGGGCTATGTGGGTTTCAGATCCTAATGATGGTTGGTCTGCCCGCCTGTGGTAAGACCACATGGGCCACGAAGCATGCCCAGGCCCACCCGGACATGAAGTACAACATCCTGGGTACCAACGCCATCATGGACAAGATGAAGGTCAGCAACTTGTGACGAGTATCGTATGAGTGCAGCTCTTCTGAGCGTCCCCAAGTGTCAGGAGGACGGACGGCCCGCGTCCTCTCCTACTACCTTCTCCTGGTTACTTGGGCCTGACTAGGGGAGGAGGTTCATATGCATGTTCATTTGTACGACACGTCCTCATATTATAAAAAGGACCTGATCTCGGATAGGTGGTCTTATTTAATTTCTATAAGGTATATTTTGTGGGCTTTCTATGCCTTTTTATGGACAGGAGTGGGTTAATGAAGACGGGATTACATGACAAGCAGGGCCACAGATCAGAATCACACCTGAGTAACTGGGTTGTGTGAGTGCTTGAGAGGGAGTCACCATCGCAGTACAACACACAAGCATAGCATAAGTGGATCTTTGGACACCGAAGTAGCCTGTTGGTTACCACGGCGACATTGTGTTGACTACGGTGCGGTCCCCCCCCCCTTCGCTCGCCAGGTAGGGGGTCTGCGCCGCCAGAGGAACTACGCGGGCCGCTGGGACATATTGATCCAGCAGGCTACGCAGTGTCTCAACCGGCTGATTGAAATCGCTGCACGCAAGAGACGCAACTACATCCTCGACCAGGTACTGCCCCCCGCACCCACACCGGCCCCATGTGTCTCTCTAATGGATTGTGTTTACCTTTCAGAAGGGGGGTGTATGCTATGCTTTATGTATGCTAGAGTAGAAGGAACTGTGGTCACTTTGCCTGTGTTGTATTGTAAAACCTGATTGACTCCTCGTTATGCAAGTGACAATGTTTTCATCCCCTTCTGCATTATATACCTTGTATTGTCATTTTCTATTTTTTACGCTTTTGTTATTGTCACACTATACGGTATTGCTTTGTGTGGTGCATCTCAACAATGTGCCAGTAAACCATGACTATGTAGAGAAAGAGATGTTTGATGCTACAAGTAATCTCTACCTGGTGAGTAAGACCAAAACCCTTCAATTGCTATGGTAACAAAAAAAAAAAGAAAAGACGCTAGCGTCGAGAGCTTTGTCTTTTATAAAGCTACGTTTGGCACACAGGTATATATACATGGAAGTGTTGTGTTTGTGTTAATTAATTAACCCTCAAGGTAAGTGACGACTAACCGACGCCTTTTGAGATTTTCAGCGCCTATTATACAGCATGCGATTTGGCTGGAAAAGGTAGGTAGGTCTCTGGGGCGGGGGGGGTCCCTCTTATCTCCATGGAAACCGTGAGTACCCCCAGGTAGGTTTCCTCTATGTCTGTTGTTGTCGAGTGCGCGTCCACGAGCACGTATGGATAACAGGTAAGTCGGGGGTGGGTGGTGGGGAGAACCTCGTAGGGTGTTGGAGCTTCTTCAGGGTAGCTAACTAGCTGTACTGCTAACTTGAATCGGATTAGTTGTTTTGAAAAGACACCTTTTACATTTTTCAAGATTACGGTTGATTGGATTTCAACATGAAGCAGAGGAAATTAGAATTGAAAGATGCTAGTGCTATGAAGGAGTAATCCAAATGGAAAAGCTAATTCCAGTGATGACCAACATTACCAATTGCAAGTTATATTAGAATTGCTGTAGTTGAAATGACAAAATGAATTAAATCTTTGCCGAGTATGTAATTCGCCGTGTAATGTTACGTCAGTGAAGAAGAGCAGGTTATATATCCTCAATTTAGATTCATGGGGTTCTCCCTCGGGTAAAGTCTCAGAGCCCCTGACGGCGAAACGATGCGTGCCGGTACCTCGAGGTAAGTGGGGAGTGAGGAGAGGTTCAATAGAAACTGAGTAACTAAAACATCGCTAGACTGACAACCAAGCCAATCCTCTCTCACTTCGTTATTACAGGGTTCCAGCTTGCTCCCAGTGGAAAGCCAATACAAGTTATCAATAACAAACAAGCTTCTACCTCTCTCTTGTCACCGTTGCTAGACAAATGTATATGGATCAGCCCAGAGACGAAAAATGCGTCCTTTTGAAGGTTTTCAACGCAAGGCTATAGTAGTTTGTCCCACGGACGAGGACTTAAAAGAACGAACGTTAAAGCAAACTGATGAGCAGGGGAAGGATGTGCCAGATCATGCTGTATTAGAAATGAAAGGTAGGAACGTTGTGGAAATCAACCAAACACCAGATCTACTCTTATTACTCTTTGTTTTGTTTTACTTTCATTTTTGTCTCTAAATCAAAAAAAAAGATGTCCCCACCCCCTCCCCCCCCCCCCCCCCCCCTACCCAGTCCCAAACTCTCGTTACCATTTTAGCCTTTTGGCCCAATTTCAAATGTAGACATTTTTATAAACCTAAATTTAAAATCTTTAAAAGTACTTTTTTTTTTTGCCCTATATCTGCCACCGTCTCATACAAGCTCCCCTCGAATACACTGCAAACCGAGCTTCAGTTTTGCCTGAATCGGTTTGATAATTTAAACTATCGTGACCTCTAAAGTTACGTAACCTCTTATTCCCGAAAGAGATGTTTCTACACGTCTTCGCTGAGGTTTACCAAAAGTCACGCGCCGCCTGAGCTCACGGAAAGTTAATTCGTAACGGCATTACGTAACCAGTTCTTGGTTTGCAGTGCTATTTCCTCTTTTACCCAACCTCCCTTAGTCCCTCCCCATCTTCCCTTCTATCCCCTACCCCTCCCTCACACCCTCCCTATTCTCTAAATCTCTCCCTCTGTATCTATTCCCCCCCCCCCCCCCCTATCTTTCCTGTGTTTGCATGGAACAAACGTTTCCTCCACGTGTCCCCTTGGAGGTCCCGTCTATTCCGCTCCTGGCCAAACACCTAGCCATCTGCTTTCATCTACCTGCTGAACCTTTCATCATGTCTGCACACTGCTGCTGCCTGAGACTAACTTAATCTTTCGTTTTGTCTTGCGGTGGTGTGGCTGCTCTGGTCTCCACTTCCCAACCCCTCCATCTCTCTCTCTCTCTCTACCTCTCTCAACTCCATCCTCCCGTCTGGCCGGATGCTCCCTCCCTCTCTCTCCCTCTCTCTCTCTCTCTCTCTGTCTCTCTCTCTCTCTCTGTCTCTCTCTCTTTGTCTGTCTGTCTCTCTCTCTCCCTCTCTGTCTCTCGCTCTGTCTCTGTCTCTCTCTCTCTCTCCCTCTGTCTCTCGCTCTCTCTCTCTCACTCTCTCTCTCCCTCTCTGTCTCTCGCTCTGTCTCTGTCTCTCTCTCTCTCCCTCTGTCTCTCGCTCTCTCTCTCCCTCTCTGTCTCTGTCTCTCGCTCTCTCTCTCTCTCACTCTGTCTCTGTCTCTCCCTCTCTCTCCCCCCCCCCTCGCCCCATCCCTCTGTGTGACTTGGTTGTGGCGCCCCAAGCGAACTTCACGCTGCCCGAGTCGGGCGACTTCCTGGACGACGTGAAATTCCCCGAGTTGGAGCGCGAGGAAGCCGACAAGCTGGTGAAGGAGTATAACGAGGAGGGCCGCAAGGCGGGGCCCCCGCCCGACAAGCGCATGGACAGCCGGCAGGGCGGGTTCCGGGGCCGGGGCTCCAGCGGCGGCAGCGGCGCGGGAGGCGGAGGCAGCTTCCAGCGCTACGACAGCCGCGACGGGCCTCGCAGCGGGTACCAGAGCCGCGGTGGGACCAGCGGCAACGGGTACCGCGGAGGTGAGAGGGCTCTCCGAGCGGTCAGAGTGGGGGGGGGACGGGGGGTTCTCTGTGCCGTCTACACTCAATAATTGTCCATTGGACATTGGTCCTTTTTTTTTGCCGTCACCCACTGCAGCACGATAAGCTAACGTCTGTAGCGAATAGCTTGGGGGTAGCATGCTAGCGGCCAGCATGTCTGGTGGAGGCATGCTAGAGTTGGCCACGCATGTCGGCCTGTTCTTAACACGCTTCGGGTGTTTCCAGGATACAACCGTGGCGGGAGCGGTAGCAACTACAACAACCAGAACCGCTGGGGAAGCAGCTACCGAGACAGCGGCTCCAACGGCCGCGGAGGCGGCGGCGGCGGCGGTGGAGGCGGCGGCGGAAGCTACAACCGCAACCAATCGTCTGGGGGCAGCAGCTACAGCCGGCCCGCGCCCTACAACAAGAGCAGCTACGGCCAGGTACACCTCGACCGCCTGTACACCGGGGTCATCCCCTCACCCAATGATCCTCCGTATCGTCATGCAAGGAAACGTCTCCATTAGGTGTGTAACCGGTTAGTAAATCATAACCGTTTGGGAAATATCAGTAAAGGAAAACCAAAGAATATATATATATATCACCACGCCATTGTTTCACTGGGAATCGCAACGTTCTATGTTTCCAACATAAAGTGTGCATATTTATAATTTGAAATTCGTCCCAGCCTCAATACCACAGATACTCTAGGGCCTATAGCATATAATCGCGCTTTCTGATTACAGTTTAATGTAACAGTAAGCTGACAACATCCTAATTAACACCGTGATATAGAGATAAACATGGCAACCGGTCAAACAAATGTTCTTTTTGCGATCATTCTGCTCGCGCATCCGCCGTGTTGATAAACAAATAACCCCCCTTTTGAACGACGTTAAACCGAGTGAGCGCGACGGCGGCCCACTTTAAATACTTTAAATAAAAAAATGATTAATTAATTTAAAAAAAACGGTTAACCGTGTACATGAAAAAAAGGGGGTTGTGTAACCGACACACCCCTAGTCGCCATGCAGACTTCTGTTGTTAAACGATAATAAAACCTCTAACCTCATCACCTACAGTGCTAAGCTAAAATTGTGTCGTGGTTCTTGTCGTTTCCAGGGCAACTACAACCAAGGCAGCTACAACCAGGGCGGCTACAACCAGGGCAGCTACAACCAGAGCTACTACAGCCAGTACCCGGGCTACAGCCAGAGCTACAGCCAGCCGGCCGCCGCCACCGCCGCCGCGGCCACAGGGCAGAGCTACAGCCAGACCCAGCAGACCCAGCAGCCCCAGCAGCAGGCTCAGCAGGCCCCGCAGACGCAGCAGGCCCAGGCGGCCCAGCCACAGACCCAGCAGAACTACAACCAGCAGTACCAGCAGGTAATACCAGTGACTCAAACCACAGAGCTACGACCAGCCGTACCATCAGGTAATACCAGTGACTCAAACGACAGAGCTACGACCGGCCGTACCATCAGGTAATACCAGTGACTCAAACGACAGAGCTACGACCTGCCGTACCAGCAGGTAATACCAGTGACTCAAACCACAGAGCTACGACCTGCCGTACCAGCAGGTAATACCAGTGACTCAAACGACAGAGCTACGACCAGCCGTACCAGCAGGTAATACCAGTGACTCAAACGACAGAGCTACGACCAGCCGTACCAGCAGGTAATACCAGTGACTCAAACCACAGAGCTACGACCTGCCGTACCAGCAGGTAATACCAGTGATTAAGGCCCAATCCCATTTCTACCCCTTACCCCTCCCCCTTGTTTTGAAGGGGGAGGGGGTAAGGGGTAGAAATGGGATTGGGCCTAAAACTACAACCGGTTGTATCAGCGCGTAGGGTAATTATTAGTGCTGTCAGTTAAACGCTTTATTAACGGCGTTAACTTAAACCAATTTTAACGGCGTTAATAATTTAATCGCGAGATTAACGCAATTATTATTTTTTTTGGGCTCAAAACAAAGAAGCAGTAGCCTGACTGCTATGTTCAAGGCAGTATGTTTGTAAGTTCATCGTTTAATTGCATAGGCATTTTTTTTGTATCGTCCTGTTTTGATCAGTATATGCCAATGTTGTTATCAATAAAAAAAACATTTGCACAAGGCAAGCCGATGCACTTCATGTTGATAAGAGCATTAAAATGAGAAATTAATGGGACAAAGAAATCAAGGGATATTTAGCATAGAAAAAAGAATTGCGATTAATCGTGAGTTAACTATGACATTAATGCGATTAATCGTGATTAAATATTTTAATCGCTTGACAGCACTAGTAATTATTAAGTCTTTCGGTGGCTTGAGTCAGGGGTATTATTTCTGGCGTGTTCCCCTATGTTCTGGAGATATTGATAATTAACTGTCTGCCTCTCTCTCCTCCTCTTCCTCTCCCCCCCCCCCAGTATGCGCAGCAGTGGCAGCAGTACTACCAGAACCAGAGCCAGTGGAACCAGTATTACAGCCAGTATGGGAACTACGGCCAGGGCAACCAGGGATCCTCGGGCTCCCAGTGACATCCTCGCCCCAAGATCCGTCCACCCCTAACCCCCCCGCTGCCCTGAAGACCCGGTCTGTACAGTCTCACCTGACATGGACTCTAGCCCCGATCCCTTCCTGCTAGTCCTCCCTCCAGGTAGCCCCCTGTCCTGCCCTCCCCTGGTCCGTTCACGCAGAGCCGTCTAACTGGTCCTCGGTGTCTCTTTTCTACTGGAGTCTTAACCCTTTCAACCCTTTCAGCGGAGATTAATCGGTAAGAAAGAAGAGCGGAGGACTCTGTGCTTCGGCGTCAGACGCCGATTGCGGACGCCGGCTGAAAGTTTTACGGTCCACAGGTGTAGATTTCAAAAACAAGGTAGATTTCGAAATAATGTATGCAAAGCAAGACATGATTAGTGTGGGAAATAAATCAATTGTGTGAACTAGTTTTGCTTGTTAATATGAAGCTTAGCCAAGAACAAGATGCATGCTTTCCCCTCGTGACGGTCGGGTCACTCTCTGCTACTCTGCTTCGTTTATCGTCTTTTCAATTTACTCTTTAATAGGATTCCTCAGCGAGAATCCTTCTTGTTTTTTTAGGTGTTAATACCATAGATTTTCATTGCCCAGCCCTTGAGCAAGCAGGATATTTTGCCACTGTTTCGTAGTATTGTGCGCAACCCTTTGTTTTTTTATCCTTTTGTGATTGCTGTTGATTGTAGTAATATTTTATGGCAGACATTTTTCTATCAAGTAATGAGTCTGTTGACATGATGACTACCCAAGTTACCCAAACTATGTCTTTATACAATAAATGCAATTGTATACTCCTTTACATTTGGAACGAGTTGTCTTTTCACGCCTTTTTCACTCAAACTGAAAATCCTCCCTACAAACAAAAAACGACTCATATCGAGACTTCACAAACTACTAGTTTCATTCTACATTCAACACATTTACACATAGATTCACAGGGATTGTACATCAAAATGAAAAAGTCGCACCAAAATTGAAATGTGGTTAGGTACAAAATCACTGTCTCAGCTGACCGGTTGGTATTCCGCAGTCAAAGTAGCAAGGCACTTCACAGGGCCTCAACAGAAGACAGGATCATAATCAGGATGCTGATGCAGTCTATGGAAACAGGCCGGCCATCGAGGCCAATGGAGGATGAACGACTGTTTTGCTGGTGTCATTGTTCTCCCATCTCAAACCGTGTGTCGGTTGTCCTGGAAGAATACTGAGGTCTTCGGAGCATGGCGGGTAGCACCAGAACATCTCGTCATTGTAACGAGATTTGAGCTTCATTTTTTTTTTATGTTTTAACAAAACAATCCAAGTAATTGAGGTGAAATAGTTATGTACACCGGTAGTTTCAACTGCGAGTCCAGCTGTGAGTGAGGCACCGAGGGGCCCGGGGCCGTGATGGGGCCCGGGGCCGTGATGGGGCCCGGGGCCGTGATGGGGCCCGAGGCCGTGATGGGGGGCCCCCCCCGGTGCTCCGTAGAGGTGCTGAGGCTTCAGTCCGGCTCTCTGTTCCTCTCCTTGTACAGGTGGAGCTCCTCCATCTTCTCCTGGAGGAAGCTCACCGGCACGGAGCCTTCTCGGGTGCGAGAGGGCAAGCTGTTGCTCTGCAACTGGACACAAGATCTGGAGTTTAGAAGCTTTATTAAACCTCAGTATGTTGAAGGGAGAACCTCACACCAGGTACGACATTTATTACTTCCACTATCAAAATTGAAATGACTCCTAGCAGACTTTGGGTAGATGACTTTTTTTTCTTAAGGGGAATTGTTCGCTAGCTCCGAGCTCGGGCGGGTATGTAGGAAGAATATTTGATTGACATTACCTAGTAAACACAACTAACCGGTAACTCGTACAATAACATGTGTCAATCAAATAAAGGGCAATTTGAGGCCCTAAATAGTTTATTACACATTCTAAAACCTTGCACATTTAAGTCGAGATTTGGACCAGAATCATTCCATAACACTACTTTGCATCCCACATTTGTATTGTATTTTCATCTGTCAGATGCTAGCACTATCGCATGTTGTATGGCATTTCTGGGTTTTATTCTGACTCGTTCAGTGTTCAAAGTCATTTCTTCGTTAATTTCTACTGTCTTAATTACTCTGCTGAGGCACCCAGATTCCCCATCTGGTATTAATCTTAAATTGGAAACGTCACACATGTCTGTACTTAATATCCATCACTAGGCGAATGTCTCCCAATGTATTTCTGTGTTGGACCATTCTCAACCAGTTGGTAGAATTGGTTGAAAATATGAGTTTGTCATTTCTAGAGTAAGCGTAAGCCGGTTAGGGTGAGCACTCTCAACCTTCATCTATGGTGTCTTTCTGCTCCTACCTTCTCCTGGGCGTGGTTCCTCTCTATTCTCTTGTTCCCTCTCTCGGGCGTCCACGTGCCTGGCTCCGTCTGCGTGTAACGGTTGGAGAGGGCCATGGGGTCGCTGCTTTTCCTCAAGATGCCGCTGCCCTTCCTCAGGGGGCTACTACTCTTCCTCATGGGGTCGCTGCCCTTCCTCAGGGGGTCGCTGCCCTTCCTCATGGGTTCGCTGCGCTTCCTCATGGGTTCGCTACTCATCGTCAGGGGGTCGCTGCTCTTCCTCATGGGGTCGCTGCTCTTCCTCAGGGGGTCGCTGCTCTTCCTCAGGGGGTCGCTGCTCTTCCTCAGGGGGTCGCTGCTCTTCCTCATGGGCTCTGTGTCGCCGGTCGGGGGGAAGACAAAGGCCACCTCCTCTGAACCTGCCAACCCATACTCTAATTGTTAATATGCAGTCAACACAGTGTAACCTTGTGATTGACATAGGCCCAATCCCATTCTACCCCTTATCCCTTCCCCTTACCCCTCCCCCTTGTTTTGAAGGGGTAAGGGTAAGGGGTACGGGTTTAGAAATGATATTGGGCCTTAGGCCCAATCCCATTTCAATGTAAACAACCAAACATTGGTTACGATGAGGTAATCTCAAAACGGCACTGAAAAAAACCTTTTATACAGAGAAGTATTTTTCTATTGGCTGCGACTTTTGGGGTGATTAAAAGTGGCATCTTTTGGAACGGACTTGGCAGAAATCTAATATATCATCCCTCAGCATTATTCTTTTATTAATTGTACAGCACTTAAAACATATTTCGACCAAGTCTGTTCTTCTACAAGTAAATTGTACACACTGCTCCATTAACATTGCATAACAAAGCATAGTATAACATATCATACCTCTTGTGCGTGAGTGTGTGCGTGAGTGTGCGCCCATGTTCCAGCATGTTTATCTGTGTCTACGCATGTGTGTCTAATCAATGTTTCAGCGTGTCTTAGCCGTTGTGCCCGTGTGTACAACAAAGACGTACTGCAGCTGTTTCCCCTGTTCTTGGCGTCAGGGGTGCAGAGGCATGAGCTGGGGGCCATCTTGTGTTTCCTCAGACACTCCATCCCCACCAGCGCTCGGCAGTGCTTGTGGCAGTTCATCCCGCAGTCTGAAGACACAGAGGGAGCATTCTGATCGTCTGAATGTGTTCACAGTCTGAACACATAGAAACAGGATTATAGGGGACTTTTAGGTATCTCAAAGCCCCATTAGTAGGCTATAGTGCCCCTCTGCACCTGCTGACAGTCTTTCTTTAAAGAATATAAAACTATCTTCATTGAGCATCACTATTAATATTGTAGTGAGCTAGATTCTCATATTATACTACTATCATTTAGCATCACTATTAATACTGTAGTGAGCTTGGTACTAATATTATACTATTATCATTAGCATCATTATGAATAACGTAGTGGGCTAGGAAGTATCTTATAATATACTATTATCAATTAGCGTCTGACATTACGAGTGGGAGTTGTCGACCTAGATGACTTTTAGGTATCCCTAAGGCCCATTAGTAGGCTATAGTGCCCCTTCATCCCGCCCTCATCCACATCAGATCACAAAAGTCTTTCTTTATATTGTCTTGGCCTCGGAACTGATAATATGCTATTATAATTAATAATCATTATTAATATTGTAACGTTATGAATATCTTATAGTATAAAGGCATTCTTACATCCACCATTTTCATATAGAAACAGGATTATAGGGATTCAGATAGAAAAACGTATAATTTTATCTGAATCAGTGTTCATTCTTTTATCTTAATCTCAATCATATTGACAGAGTTCTGTTTATTTCAATCTGAATGATATAAATCCTTGAATATTTTAATGTCAATGCAATGAACTGAAAAACAAGAGGCTTTGTTATCTCACCTTTACATTGGAAGCCCTGCTTCACTCCCAATAGCTGTGGAGCAAAAGGAGGAGAAGATATTAGGAAAGATTTGTTTCTCATTATATATTGGCCCCTATTTTACCATCAGGTGTGGGTGTGATCATTTGGCTGCCATTATCAGACGTTTACAAAAATGCCCTCCCCCTGGTTCTTGATGACATTACAAGTGGGAGTTGTCAACCTAGATGTATGATAGATATATATCGGTTTACCAGCCAACCCAGTTGACTGAAATCCCGGGTATTCTTATCTATCCGAAGGCACAGAGCAGGGCATCTTTTGAAATGGCTTGAGGTGACTAATCACACTCACACCTCGTGGGTCAATAGGGCCCCTTTCAGGAGTAATAGAAAAGTGAGCATTCTGTCCAGATATATATATACATCAAGTCATTTAGCAGACACTGTGTCCTTAGTGACTTTCAAATGAGGCTGAGAACTATCAAAGCAAACAATCAGAATTTGAGTAGTGCAAGTAGTATATCAATAAAAAGAGTCTGTTGGCTTCACTTGCTCCCTCATCCCCTAATGCCTGTATAGTCAGGGGGAAATGAAAGGGGTCATTCAGACGCTAATGCACTGTAAATCTATCAGCATGACATGTATTGGTCCCATAACAAGACAGGTGTTGGGTATCACTGGATGTACTGGATGAATACGAAAAAGTAATGTGTACACTTATTTTACGATGCAATTATGAGTAATTAAGTAGTGCACTATATAAGGATCGTAATCTTTACATTCACACATGTCATAGAGCGGTAGGTTACACAATGAGGAAACAGGTGCAGAAGGTGATCCTACTGGGTCATCCCTATGTTCCCCAGGTCCTATGTTCCCCGGGTGCAAAGGATTAGGCTCAGGTTTAGGGTTATGGTTAGGGTGAGGGTTAAACCTAAACCTTACCCCAACCATAACCAATCGGAGGAGAGACATTCTAACCGATCACAGGCGAATCAGAGGCAAAAAAGACGTTACTTGCCCCTACCATCCTACGAAAAAAAGATTTGCTCACAGGGTCCTATCTATGTTCCCTGGTCACGTACAAAGCGGGGAATATAGGACCCGGGGAACATAGGTACGCTCCCTCCCTACTCACACAGCCTCCGCAGCCCTTGCAGAAGGTGGTTTGCTTGTAGGTGGTCTCCTGGAAGTTATGCACGTCGTTGAAGTTGAAGCCCAGTTTAGCGCAGACCGACATCCCCCGCATGAAGTAGGACGTGATCTCCTCTCGACTGATCTGACCATGCCTGCCAACAAACACACATTTGTCAAATTGTTGCCGTATACTCGACCACTCCCGATTGACCTACCCGTGTTCGATGTTCAATTATCGTTTCGCAACCTATGACAAAAAATATTGTAATAAAAGTTGAATTATATGACATTAGTATTAGAGAAACGTAGGAGATGAGTTATAACAATTGTGTTGTCTATGACAAACTACCTGTCCGTTTCATGAGTGCAGAAGGAGAACGGAAAGTTGGCGGAGATCTTCTCAAAGGCCTCCAGAGAGATGTATCCATCAAGGTTATGGTCGTAGTTCTTCATGATTGACTGCAGGGGGCGCCAGACCAGAGCGGACCGTTACACAACGCTGTTTCCCAACCTTTTAATGACTTTTAGGTATCCCCAAGGCCCATTAGTAGGCTATAGTGCCCCTTCATCCGGTCCTCATCCACATCAGATCACAAAATTCTTTCTTCAAAGAATATAAAACTATTTTCATTGAGCATCACTATTAATATTGTAGTGACGTAGATTCTCATATTATACTATTATCATTTAGCATCACTATTAATGCTGTAGTGAGCTTGGAACTAATATTATACTATTATCATTAGCATCATTATTAATAATGTAGTGGGCTAGGAAGTATCTTATAATATACTATTAGTATAGTATACAATTAGCGTCATAATGTAAATAGTAGTGGACCTTATACTATACTATTATCAATGGGAATATTGTTTTGGCCTCAGAACTGATAATATGCTATTATAATTAATAATCATTATTAATATTGTAACATCATGAATATCTTATAGTATAAAGGCATTCTTACATCCACCATTTGCTTGACGTGTTTAGAGATTGTGTCTGGGTCAAGTCGGGGGTTCACCCCCGAGCCCCACTCTGCTACCACCGGGGGCTTGACCGACGCCACTGGCTGGGGGAGAGAGGGAGAGAGAGAGAGTTAGAGAGAGAGAGAGAGAGAGAGAGGGAGGGGGGGAGAGGGGGAGAGAGAGGCAGAGAGAGAGAGAGAGAGAGAGAGAGAGAGAGAGAGAGAGAGAGAGAGAGAGAGAGAGAGAGAGAGAGAGAGAGAGAGAGTTAGGGAGTTAGAGAGAGAGCGAGAGGGAGAGAGAGTTAGAGAAAGAGAGAGAGAGAGGGAGTTAGAGAGGGAGAGAGGGGGAGAGAGAGAGAGAGAGAGAGAGAGAGAGAGAGAGAGAGAGGGAGAGAGAGAGGGAGTTAGAGAGAGAGAGAGAGAGAGAGAGAGAGAGAGAGAGAGAGAGAGAGAGAGTTAGAGAGAGAGAGAGAGAGAGAGAGAGAGAGAGGGAGAGAGAGAGAGAGAGAGAGAGAGAGAGAGCGAGAGACAGAGACACATCTTGACAACAACCCTACACACCTCTACACACGTACCTACCCACAGACCTCTCCTCCCCAACACACAGTGGTGTCATGTGGTTTCCCCTTTGAAGCTTCTTTCTGAAACTCAGCCCTTTGGTGTTCGCAACCCGGGGTTACACCCACGGGGTGCGAGGACGTAGGTGGAGGGACGAGGTGACAGGGGACTGCGATGCGTCCTACTGAACTGTACACGGGGGGTTTCTAGGTGTAGTGTTCGGAGAGCATGGGCGGAGGTGACATCGTACGACCGCGATCTACGGGTTCCCTGGAGAAGGGGGCGAGGTCGTGGTGTGATGGGGTGGGGGGGGGGGTGGTGTGGGGGCTACTAGCGAGGCAGAGGGGCACGGGCGACGGGCTGTGTGCCGACCTGTATCTTGGGGTTCCGCGGCTCCTTGGTGTAGGACAGCTCGTAGATCTCGTCCTCCGTGCAGTAGAGGTCCAGGGAGAGCTGGGGACAGGGGGAGCCACACAATCAGATCAGTTCGGGGAACCAGGATGGAGGAAGCACCTTGTGTTGATCCATCCGCTGTGGAGCTCACGTGAGCCCCTTCTGCTTCCTTCTCCGTTCTCAGCTGAGGCAGTGATATTCTACCTCGCTAGCATTTCGATTTCGGTGCATTTTGATCAAGAACAATCCCTGGGAATCTATGTGTAAATGGGTCGAACGTAGAACGAAACTATTACAGTTTGTGATCTCTAGATGGGACCCGTGTTTTGTCTGTCGGGAGGACGAACATAGTTTAGTTAAAGAGACATCAGTTTTGCGCCTTTTTTGTGATGAGGGCATCTCGTTCGAGGATTGTCTACAATCAGACGACGGACGTCGAACATCCCTTCCTTCCAGCCGTCCCCTCCGGCCACCCCCCCCTCTCCTCTACCTCCGCCTACCGTGAGCAGGTGCAGGAGGTCTTTGTTGGCCTCGAAGGGCGGCGAGCAGCGGTGGACGGCCAGCAGCTCGTTGATGTTGCTGTAGAGGTGCTGCAGCTTGCTCAGGTTGATCTTGTCCCCCTGCACGTAGTCGGGCAGCGCCTCGTTCAGGGAGATCAGGTCCTTCAGGTGCACCCCCAGGATGGGCACCTTGAAGCCGGAGCAGTCGCCGTACACCCGCCGGTAGTTGCTGTAGTTGCTACGCGACGACAGCAGCTCCGTCATCTCGCTCAGGGCCTGCGCAAAAGGGGGAGAAAGGGGAGGCGAGGGGGGGAGGTAGGTCAGCCTGTCCCTAACCATGCATTTTGATAGCCAATCGATATCCATCGATTGATGCTGCAGCATCCATCGATGCTGCCGTTGCTTAGTTTAGTCTTGTTTTCATCCCGATAGGTGGGCTGTGCGATGGCAGACTGGTTGAAGCATCCATGCGTGTTATCCCGAGTTATCAATTACTGCATTTAATTCAGTACAATTGTAGACGTCGTGGTTACTAAAACTAGAATTACAGGCGAGTGAGGTCGATCGCGAGTGAGGGAGAGAGGTAGAGGGGTGCGTGGATCATCGGTTGACCCTGTCGGGGGGTCCTTTCAGGAGGAACACTTGATCCATACCAGTACCTTGGTGACGTCCGGCGGCAGCAGGTTGCTCGTGTCTTTGAGACGGGAGATGGAGCTGTGACACAGACCCCCCGTCACTGCCATCAGGGTGTTGAAGTTCTGCAGCGCTCGCAGGTGCTATGAGGAGAACAAGAGTATCAGAGGCCTGTTCTACCATACATGATGATTTCAATACCTAAAGATGCAGTATTTCTATTATAAAATGTATTGCACCATGAGCCATAACTGCGACCATTATATTGTACATTTGTTAGCCTTAAGTCTAGCTCAGTCATTATTCCAACCACATCTCCTCCTGCTGTGTATTGAGCTGCATTGAACATAAGAAGATCTACTGAGAACACCAAATCCATATTTCCTTTTATTTTGGTGAAAGTAATGCAAAAGTAATGTAAAAGTAGTGTAATGCCTTACAATTCAAAGACAGTAATACTGTTATGTAACTAATTACTTTGAAATGACAGTAACAAGTAATAAATAATGCATTACGCTTTTGAAGTAACTTGCCCAACACTGATAATCAAGCATGTAAAACAACCCCCCCCCATTGAGATGACGATAAGACCAGACCAGACAAGCTATATTGTTTATGCTACCACAACCTGCGTCACATTCAAATTAATATCTTGTTTAGTGTGTGCTGTGAACTTTGCATTGCAAAGCTGTAATCCTGGGACTTGAACCTGCCCCCGGAAACAAGAGGGAGGCGCCAGCCTACCTGGGTGGTGGTCACACCCCCCCCCTAAAGTTGATGGAGGTGTAGGCCTACCCTGGTGCTCACACACCAAGAAGAAGGGTGGAGGAGTAGGCCTACGTGTGAAGTCAACCACACGAGAGCGTAGTTGGAGGTGTAGGTTTTACCTGGGTGGTCACGCACACCCGAGAGGGTAGGTGTAGGTGGAGGGAGGTTAAGGTGGAGGTGGAGGGAGGGTAGGTGTAGGTGGAGTTCTAACTGGGGGTCGTGGGCCTACCTGGGCCACATGGACGAACTTGGTGAAGACCTGGGCTCTCTGCGGAGCCGTGTGTCGGCTGAGGATCATCAGCTGCACCCACTGGGACACCCCGTTGCACATCATGACGGAGCGCTCCAGCGCCGGGTTGTCCCTCACCGTGCCCTGCACTACGTAGCTTCGGTAGTCCAGGAACTGGCCAATCAGGGGAGGACAAACACATGGTAAGAACCAAATCAGAGAACGAGCCTTAACCCAATTCCA